>NW_026932975.1:0-37500 GCF_032062105.1 Saccostrea cuccullata
CCCACAAGCACACATTTTGGTACAGTACTTGCATGTATAGCTAGGCAGTGAAACTATCTTAATAGGCAAATGTATCTAAAAGATTGAAATTACACCCCCCCCCTTCCGTACATACACGCCCCTCCCTGAGGATGGAATTTTCGAGTTTAGAATATTCTTCTTTTTCTGTTTGTCAAACATTTTTTCAGTAAAGTTGTACCCCCAAAGAAAACACAAATTTAAAAATCGACAGTGCCTATTCAGTACATATTTTATATCTAATAACTGGAAACATTAAGCTTTTAGTATTTTTAATATTTCTTATATTCAATATTCAACAAAATGTAAAAACAAACAAACAAACAGAAAAAAAAAACATTTTTTTCTTTGAGAGACAGCTTTTATTTATTGTCATTATACTTGGTTTCTAAATTGTCCGCTGTGATTAAAATAGGCTAATTTAGTATAACTTTAAAATATTAAATTAAAGTTTTGACAAAATTTGTGTTTTCTACTCCGTTCGTTTTCCAACGACAAATGGCCCAGCAAATGGGAATTGAAAGGTATAATGCAAGTAATATATGACCAAAATTTGTGCATGCAGGGCATAAAACATACCTTATTTAATGAGGTTTATTTGCAGTGTATCACATTGTTCGGAAGTTGTACCTTCAGTTTGCAAATTAGAAACAAATTAAATCATGTAAATGTGAAGTTGAAATATAACGTCTGTACAATTCATTTTCTGAGATTGTAGTTGTCCGTAGTTCATATTTGATACTTTTCAATTTGATAATGCATACTAAAATATAAGTTATTTCGAGACAGTTCGATGTTCACAAATAAATTTCTTTGCAAACTTTCTAATTAAACCAATCAAAATACAAATTTCAAAATTCTTCGATTTAAATTTTTCATAGCTATCAGAGACCAATACATTTTCAGATGATTTGTTATAAATGTTCATTAGTCAGAGAAGTCGTACACTGAAATTGATTTTTCAGAATATCATGAATGCTCAGTTTTTTGACATTCGCCCAAGGCTAAGAATTTGAATTTTGATAAGACTAAAAAAAGGACAGGTTTGGTGGCAAGAAAACTCTTCATAATTAACAGAGTTTTCTCCATGTCAGCTGTGATTTACCAGCTAAAGGGTATAAACATTCATTATGTCAATAACTTGGTCAAACATCATTTTCCTTCTTGTGTTCTGTAATAAAATTGGGCGGAATGCATAATCACTAATTAGACAGTTTGCGATTTTTTAATTTGCGGACTTTATAAAAGAGCGTGTTCTATATGACTTCCAGATCTCTTCGGGGAGTTCGTGCTGACTCGGGACACGATCGCCATCATTTCGGTGTGCACAGTTTTTGTCTTCCTCTCCACGATTTCCTGCTGCCTTCTGATTTGTTTGTGTATAGCTAGGTGGCGCAAAAAGAAGAGAGGGACTGAGAAAATGAAGCTACACAGAGATCTAGAGAAGAACGATAGTAAACACGTACCTGTTGTACACACTAGAGCGAATTGTATGATACACTTGCATTATCATGGTCGGTATTATTAATTTTAATTTTAAGAATCAGAGACGAGTTGTCTTTCTTTGACTTGATGTAATCGCAATATAGTTTTTTGTAATATGTAATATACTTTGTGTAACACACATACAATGCCCCATTCTTGTTAATAAAAATTTTGAATACATGAAAAGTACGTGTTTCTGAAAAGTTAAGAGAGAGAGAGAGAAGGTAAAGTCAGACATTAATAAGGAGAAACATAATTTAACGTATATATGAAGAGAGTAACTCAAAATCGAGAAGAAGGTCAGGTTCCATTTCCTTTCTATTCTTCATGTTCTTTTTTTCATTTTTAAAAAAAAGATTTTATTCTATGTCACAATGAGGGCAAGGAAAAACAGATTGCAGATTCTGCCGAGAAGTTAGGGTGCGACCTCAAATGAGCTCACCAAGGTCAATCTCGTAATGAGAGATAATGAGCCAATAATAAGAGAAATTTTTAAGAGACCTTTCATAAGCTCATGAGACACCAAATGTTTAATGAAATTGATCGCATTACTGCTTCCTTTCCCCACCCTCGTAATAGATTGTAAGTGATTTAAATTGCATGGCTACCCTCAAGGCGTCTTTATAACATTCTAGAGTGCTTGTAACGAAGAAAAAGGCAGTTTTGTTACAGTTGAAGTTTTGGAAATCTGTGAAGTTTTGGCTGCTGGATACACTATGTAAATTACACACAAGATATGGCAATACGTGTATGAAACGTGGGGACGATAGAACAGTGCAAGTTATTACTGAAGGCAAAATTAAAATGCAATTGGTCATTATATTTCATTTTTTCTGACTAACCGATTACAGTTTCACCGGTTACAAATTGTCAGCTCTGATATTTCTGCCGGTGTTATTATACCCCACGCAACAAGTTGCAGGAGGTATAAAGTTTTTGACCCGTCCGTCAGTCAGTCTGTCAGTCCTGTTCTTTTTTTTTTTTTTTTGTCAGCGCAACTCCTCATAAACCGCAGCACAGAATTTCGCAAACCTTTGCAGAAATTTAGGATACAATGTGTAGATGTGCATATTACCAGGAAATTCGGATTCCTTCATTTTTTTGCGGGAATTTCTGCACTTTACAACTTAAGTAGATTTTTGGCCATATCTTGAATATAAGAGATGAACAGTTTGTCAGCACAACTCCTCCTTAGACCTAAATAGCTGCACAGAATTTCTTTAAAAGAAGCATATATTTAGGACACAATGTGTAGATATGCATATTACCAGGAAATTCGGATTCCTTTATTTTTTCCGGGAATATCCGCACTTTTCAACTTAGATTTTTGGCCATATCTTGAATATAGAGATGAACAGTTTGTCAGCACAACCCCTCATAAACCGCTGCACAGAATTTCGTTAAAAGAAGCATACATTTAGGACACAATGTGTAGATGTGCATATTACCAGGAAATTCCCATTCCATTATTTTTCTTGGAATTTTTGCACTTTTACACGTAGATTTTTGGCCATACCTTTAATATAGAAATGAACAGATTGTCAGCGCAACTTCTCATAAACCGCTGCACAGAATTTCGTCAAACTTTGCCGATATCTAGTACACAGTGTGTATATGTGCATATTACCAGGAAATTCGGATTCCATTATTTTTCTGGGAATTTCGGCACTTTTCAACATAGATTTTTGGTCATACATGTACCTTGAATATAGAAATGAACAGATTGTCAGCGCAACTTCTCATAAACCGCTGCACAGAATTTCGTCAAACTTTGCAATTATTTAGGACACAATGTGTAGATGTGCCTATTACAAGGAAATTCAGATTCCTTGATTTTTCCCAGCAATTTCAGCACTTTGAGTTTTGAGGGAGCATGGGGTGAGCTTGCTCACTTTTTCTTTCATTTTCACAATTTTACACTTACAAACAATTCTGCCCTGGCCCAGTTTTAGATTCGATCAGCCACATTCTTTTAGGAGACTCAGATGAGATGTACAGTTATTCGTTCCTTTTACATTCGCCATCATGCAATGAAGGCCGAAGAATGCGCGAAAATAAAAGGACGAAAATTTCAAAACATTGCAACACTCTTTGTAAATATTAAATGATTACTCCATTCTCTTAATTATAAATTCACGATATACTATTTTGATTGATTGTATGTTGTTTAAATAACGTCCCTCTCGAGAATTTTTAACTCATTTGGAGACGCCACCACTTGCCGCGGCGGAGAGCTGCAAGTGTTGTCTTTTACTCGGCAATTAGGGCCATTGAGCAGGGAAGGATCTATTTCGTGCCAGCACCTACTGCGACACGGGACTTCGGTTTCTACGGTCTCATCCGAAGGACCGGTCTCCACGTCCCACAGTGGGATTTTTGCAATTTTCGTGAAAACAATGAATGCATCCATACAATCTAGAACTTCGGAATCTTAAAAGTTTTTTTAAAGGTTATACACTCTTTTATTTATTATTATTATTTTTTTTTTGTGGAGTTTGATCTACTTTAAAAAAAACTAGCCATGGCAATAACTTTTGAACGGCTGGTGCTAGGACTTTCATACTTCACATATGTTTTTTGTGACAAGACCTTTCATTAGATACCAACAACTTTGACCTTTTGACCTTGACCTTGGAGATTGGTCTACTTTAAAAAAAAACTTTAACCTTGGCCATAGCTTTGTGAACGGTAAGGGCTAGGGCTTTCATACTTCACATAATTATGGAATCCTTGTGACAAGACCTTTCATTGAAAACCAACTTTGACCTTTGTAAGAAGGCCTTACTTTGGGGTATCAACATGTTTAATTTGCATTTGAGAAAATTTTACATGAGCTTTGTTGCCATACGAGGACATCAGTGTTTCACAAATACATCTTGTTGCCATGGAAACAGATTAAAAGTGATAATTCTTGAACTTGATTTTTTTCAGTAACTGCTCTAGTCTGTATCATCCAGACTAGCAATCGTTTTGAAACTTTTAAAGATAATTCTTTGCGGTGTGTCAGAGTGATTTATATTTTCAAAAAAATTGAATTGTTCACACGGTTGCCATAGAAACGAAACAGAAAAAAGGAAAAGATGTGCACATATGTTCTCAGAGTTTGCTTAAACAATCTTGATGAAACTTTACAAAAATTATTATTAGATACTCTAGGTGTGTACTCTACATTAAAAATATTCTATATTACTACCGTTGCCATAGAAATGGACGAAAAGTGAAAATTCTTTTAATTTCTATTTTTCTTATCATCTTTTGAGAACTTTAAAGATTTATTCCTTCTACTGTATCAAAGTGGTTTCAACACAAAATAGATTCTTATTTTTTCAAAGTTTTTCGCTGAAGCCAGGTTAAGAATAAATGATTTTAAAAAGCCGCGGTCACGTGACCATCGTACTTATGCTAGCAGAGGTTTCTTTTAAAAATCGTTTTCCCACTTCTCAGTTTTCATATTTTCAGGCATCAATAGTGACTATATACTAGCGATAGTATTCCTTCAAAAGAGTCCAGTTTTCCAGATATGTTACATGTAGTTTTAGTTACATCTGCGTTCTGATGTATTGAATGTTCACTCAATCAGAAATAAAACAAAAAAGAGCTTTTTGAGGAAATGATTTTTTATTTATCACAAATCCTGCGTGTCAAAACTATTATCTCCTCACAGCAAATCCTCCGCAATTCAAGAGTCGGTAGTCAAATCCCAGCAAATGGACCATGTGTTTAAGCTTCTTTTAAACAAACAGAACAATATACTTTTAGACCATTTCTATTTCCAGTTCGGAGCGACATGCGCTATTGATTGCAATAGCAGACTTTCTAGTTAATACTATCTTTATTTGGAAAAAAAAAAATCACCTCTCCTTTTAATACTCTGGTTTGGAATCTAAACGTTATTGATTCATTCTTGGAAAACTTAAAAATAATCTGGTATATTCCGATGAAACACAATTTTTTGCTTTAAAAAAGATCTAAAAGATAAACATTTATGGAAAGGGTATTTATAGGCATTGTATCTGCCTATTCAGTATTCTGAAAAAAAAAATGTTTAAATTAGAAACCATTGTGCTCCCTTTATAAAACCTTCAAAACCAATCTGTCAATTTGTTCCGTTTGGTTTACTTTTACACAAGGTTTCCTTCCATTTCAATTTTGGCTAAGCAAATTACCATCGTTACAGAAAATTTTCATCATTTTATAGAGCAGCGGGGGGTCGTTATTCCCTTATCGGTGACCTTTAACGTGTTTAGCGGTACATACTTTCCCATGTTGACCACCGAGAGGCAGCACGACCTATCTTCCTCGAAAGTTACACAAAGTAACCTGTATACCATCCATGATAAGGTTGTGATCATCATGATAAATATTGCCTTGCATAAAGTTATTAAAAGTAGATCAGTCCCAATACTTCTGTTGTTTACAAGAAAAAACCAGAAGTCTCTGTCGAGACTGAAGCTCTACTGGTTTGTAGTTATAATAAAGAAAGAGAAAAGTAGCAGTTGGGATATAAAACTTTACAAAAGCAATAAATAGAATAATGACAAAAACCGATACACAGAATTATGTATCTTAGTGTAGTCTACTTGTGTGCCAAGTTATATTGAAATCAGATTTAAACTGTAGGGGGAGTAGCATTTTAAATGTATTTCAAAGAAATTTCTTTTTTAAGTAACAACAGCAACACCGTTCATTGAAACAAAAACCTATATACAGAATTATGTATCTTAGTGTAGTCTACTTGTGTGCCAAGTTATATTGAAATCAGATTTAAACTGTAGGAGGAGTAGCATTTTGAATGTTTTTCACAGAATTTTCTATTATTAGTAACAACGGCAACAATGTTCTTTGAAATAAAAAACCAATATACAGAATTATGTATCTTAATGAAGTCTACTTGTGTGCCAAGTTATAATAAAATCAGTCCAATACTGTAGGAGGAGTAGCATTTTGAAAGTATTTTTTTAAATTTCTATTTTTAGTAACAATGGCAACACCGTTCATGGAAATCAAAAACCGCTAAAGAGAATTATGTATCTTAGTGTAGTCTACTTGTGTGCCAAGTTATATTGAAATCAGATTTAAACTGTAGGAGGAGTAGCATTTTGAATGAGTTTCACAAAAAATTCTATTTTTAGTAACAACAGCAACACCATTCATCGAAATCAAAAACCGATATACGGAATTATGTGTCTTAGTATAGTCAAAAAACTTGTGTGCCAAGTTATATTGAAATCTGACCAAAACTGTAGGAGGAGTAGCATTTTGAATGATTTTCACAAAAAATTCTATTTTTAGTAACAACGGCAACACCGTTCATGGAAATCATAAACCGATACACAAAATTATGTATCTTATTGTAGTCTACTTGTATGCCAAGTCATATTGAAGTCAGACCAAAACTGTAGGAGGAGTAGCATTTTGAATGATTTTCACAAAAATTTCTATTTTTAGTAACAACAGCAACACCGTTCATCGAAATCAAAAACCGATACACAGAATTATGTATCTAAGTGTAGTCTACTTGTGTGCGAAGTTATATTGAAATCAGACCAAAACTGTAGGAGGAGTAGCATTTTGAAAAATTGTTTACAGACGGACAGACAGACAGACGGACGACGGACGCATTACTATCGCATAAGCTCTTCTGGTCTCTAACCAGTAGAGCTAAAAATTAACACCCCCTCCCACAATAAATACAAATAGATTATAAAAAAGTTTTGATTTTTTTTTAAATGCAGGATTTTTAATAATATCCAACCCCAAAAGAAATTAATGAAAATAATTAAATAAATCAAGACGTGGTCTTGAGTGACAAAAAGGTAGACAAGCAGGTGAGCTAAAGGTGCGTGTAATCTTGTCTCAGACGTCAGTCGCTGAGTCACAGTGACACTGAGTGTAAAGAATTATCAATTGATCATTTTACCATTTGTTTCACTTACTTTAAACCTAATGTACCTTCAATTCTGATTCAGTTTCAATACATTTAGCATTTCACGCGGATTACCTAAAGTGTTCTTTACAGAGAACATTAGCTACAAGAACATTACTGTAAGCCAATAATGACCATTTAGTCCATGTCTAGAAATATCGGAGAGGAAAGTGCCGCCAAGCATGAACTGGATAACGATTGGGACTCATTTTATGCCAATAGAAAAAAATAAAGCATGTCTGCCAGTGTATTATTTTTCAAATCGTTTCTTTTTTCAGTTTTCCTATAGGATCTCGTTTTATGTCCAATAGAAAATTAAGGATGTCTGCCAATATACATGTATATCATTCTTCTGATATTTTCCCATTTTAATGTCAACAGTTAGAATGGGATTTTCAAGACTAACTGGTGTATGTCTCAATCAAAAAGTCAATTGAGGTACCTTGTATATCATTCTTCTGATATTTTCCCATTTTAATGTCAACAGTTAGAATGGGATTTTCAAGACTAACTGGTGTATGTCTCAATCAAGAAGTCAATTGAGGTACCTTGTTTCTTGAAAGGATTTTATAAAGTTGTTGTAAAAATATTACCACACGCATAACTTGAACAAGTTCGTCCTCATCATGTTCTATTCAATGTACAGGGTGTCCCAAAACATATGTTACACTTTTAAATTGTTATAAAAATTTTATGGCTCAAGTTATATGAGTAAAATTTAAAATACATAATAATAAAATTGTTATAATTTTTTTTGTCAAGCAAACATGTGTCACAGTTTCCTTATTTATTATCAATATTTTTTCTTTAGAATAACATATGTCATTTTACAACATCTTCCAAATGACGTCCATTTGAATTAACATTTCTGATGTTATTTTTTTATCAAGCTTAAATGTAACATTCTATAACAGTTTGGATGGTTTTCCACATTAAAACTGGATTTCATCAAACAACAGAATTTAAAGTTTTCTTTAAAAACATTGTTAAAGTCGAAGTGGGCTTCATCGGGAAATCATGCTTCTGTTAATATTTCAGGGTCGGGTCTAATTAAAATCCAATGGACAAACCCAAAATGACTTCTAATTTCTGTCTCTTTCAAATGCTGCATTACACTTATCTTGAAAGGAATCAGTTTTAATTTAAATTTGAGTATCTTATGGACACTAGGTTTATTAAAGGTGCTATCTTGTTAATACAGGACCCGTCTAAGAGATTTTTGTAAAGTTTTAGTAATAACTCGATCAATGTGATTAATGTTCTCTATGGTACGGGCACCCTTGGTTTTCTAATACCAGAATTAAGTCCTGTGTCCTTTATGGTGCCTCTAACTTCAAACTCCTTCACAAATTTGTAAATTAGTATTCTGTTGAGTATTCTCATTACAGGATGCTGTTTTCTCATGGTTCTAATGACTAAAGTAGAAGATTTAGACCCATAGTAAAGTTTTACAAATTCTATCTGACAGCTGTTCACATGAAGGTTCCATATTAAAAAAATATGATGATGTCATAAGGACATCATAATTACCTTAATTTATTATAGAATTTCTCAAAAGTTTGTCATATAAAATGTACACTTCATGTTGACAAAATATCTTTGTGAATGCTTTTTGCTTAATAAAGTTGTATATGATTAAAAGTGTAACATATGTTTTGGGACATGTACTAAATAAATCTAAAATTAACACATACCTTACTCGAAAAATTGTTTTGGGGCATCACATCTGGACGTCCAGTATACGATGTTTTATCGTGTAATGCCTATTCAACATCTATCAAATATATAAGCTCTTCAGTTTATTGCAGAAATGTGCTATGTTCTTTAAGGTAAAATGTATCCCGCAAAACCATTATGACCGAGGCGATGCAATGTCTCGCCATGTGTTCATATGGTGTTCACATTGTCAACATCGCAATGTTTGAGGACATCGAGTTGACTTCCTGTCAACACTGCACTGTCTTATCCTTTTTACATCGTTCACATAGTCTACATCACAATGCCAAAGGATAAGAGTATTTAAGAAATCTGGTTAACTATTCAGTCTACATATATATATATATATATATATATATAGAAAGCACAAAGAAATTCACTTTTACAAGGATACTCACTTCCGCCCCGGCCCGGGGTTGAACTCGCGACCTACGGAATCTGTCTCCTAGCAGTGCAGGAACAGCGCGCTAGACCGCTCGGCTATCTAGGCAAGTCAAAAACTTTGCTTTCGATGCCGATGGAATTCTCACGGCTCTGCCGTACACTACACGGTCATTGAGAATAGAAGTGAGATACAGCTATTTGGACATTAGTTTTAACAGAGGATTATTACCAATACATATTGTAATGAAATTAGTTTTTATTTATAAAGCACATTTAATATCAACTCAACATCAACTAACGTAACTGCCCCAAGTGAAGAAATACTAATATAGAAAGCACAAAGAAATTCACTTTTACATGGATACAGATTCCGTAGGTCCCGGGGTTGAACTCTCGACCTTCGGAATCTGTCTCCTAGCAGTGCAGGAACATGTAAAAGTGAATTTCTTTGTGCTTTCTATATTAATATTTCTTCACTTAGGGCAGTTATGTTAGTTTAAGAGTTGTTGTAAAATGTGCTTTATAAATAATAATTAATTTCATTACAACATGTATTGGTAACAATCCTCTGCTAAAACTAATGTCCAAATAACTGTATCTCACTTCCATTCTCAATGACCGTGTAGTGTAGGACAGCGCCGCGAGAATTCCATCGGCATCGAAAGCAAGTTTTTTGACTTGCCTAGATAGCCGAGCGGTCTAGCGCGCTGTTCCTGCACTGATAGGAGACAGATTCCGTCTGTCGCGAGTACAACCCCGGGCTGGGGCGGAAGTGAGTATCCTTGTAAAAGTGAATTTCTCTGTGCTTTCTATATTAATATTCCTTCACTTAGGGCAGTCATATTAGATTAAGAGTTGTTGTAATTCGTTCTTTATAAATAAAAAATTAATTTCATTACAACATGTATTGGTAACAATCCTCTGTTAAAACTAATGTCCAAATAACTGTATCTCACTTCTATTCTCAATGACCGTGTAGTGTAGGGCAGCGTCGGGAGAATTCCATCGGCATCGAAAGCAAGGTTTTTTAACTTGCCTAGATAGCCGAGCGGTCTAGCGCGCTGTTCCTGCACTGCTAGGAGACAGATTCCGAAGGTCGAGAGTTCAATCCCGGGCTGGGGCGGAAATGGGTATCCATGTAAAAGTGAATTTCTTTGGGCTTTCTATATTAATATTTCTTAACTTAGGGCAGTTATATTAGTTTAAGAGTTGTTGTAATTTGTGCTTTATATATATATATATATATATATATATATATATATATAGATACGTTACTATTTCAACATCGCAATGTTGGATGTCGCTTAGTTGACATCATGTCAATATTGCACTGTCTTATCCTGGCATCATCATTGATTTTGCTATGTGGGCCTACATGTGTTATGTCAACATATATCGTCTTAACCTGTTAAGGTCATACGCAACGTACCTTACCTACTGATAATTCTTGATTTAAGATTATAGTGTCATCAGATGTTCAAAGACCAAAAACCAGCATGCATTACCAAGGGGTTTTTGAAAGATATCAATTAAAGAAAATTCTTGGATTATTCAAAGAAAAATATATCAAAATTAGTAAACATATATTATAGATGTTTCTTTCTATAGAAAAAAACACTTGTTTTAGAAGGTGTACAGCACCATATATGGACATTTAAGTATAACACACACTTCCTTAAAGTATTGGAACTCTTCAACTCCATGGAAAAAGACAAAAAAGTTTAAACTACGTTGCATATGTCCCTAACATTCGTTAATCGACGATGTCGTTGGGGCATTCCATCCCAAGTAAGATTATGACTAAAATCATCATCACAAAAATATCCGCATATGTGGATGTCAAACTTCGTAAAGAACAAGAAGGGTTTAGGCCAGGGTGAGGACGTACTGATTAAATTTCTGACACTAAGAAACATCGAAACATCATTGAACAGTGTACAGAATAGCAACGACCATTATATTAATTTTATTGATTTCGAATAAGCCTTCGACAGCATTCATAGAAACTGTCTGGTCATCTGGCATCACACAACATCTTACAGATGTCATCATCAGTGTCAACGTATGTCAATTTCTGATGCAGAGTTGGAAACGTCAGCATCGAGTTTGACGTTAAAACAGGAGTACGTCAAGGCTGTGTAATGTCATCAATACTATTCATCATAGACATTGACTGGGTCATGAAGAAAACGTCATCTGACATTCCAAGAGGCATCAGATGGAGTACATTCACGAAACCAGAAGACTTAGACTTTGCTGATATAGCCTTTATTTTATCACTTCCACCAGCACATTCAAGACAAAACCAACAAGTTCCACAAATATGCAGGAAGCACCAAAACAGAGGCCATGACCCTAAATGTAACAAAAGTTGAAAATCACATCCTTCCATGCACCAACACCTTCACGTACCTGGGTAGCAGAGTAACAACAGATGGTGGAGCAGAGACTGATATCAAAGAGAACAATCCAACACATGAGCAGCATTCAATAACTTAGGAGATTTAGTACAGACAAAACTGAAACGATACAAATCTGCATCCTATCGTTTGGTATGGATCAGAGAGTTGGAGAATGATAGAACGAACTGCGCAAGCTGTTGACTTTCCATACAAAGTCACTGAAAAGGAACCTATGGATATTTTGGCTAAACTATGCTCAACGATATCGTAAGAATACTGATATTGCCGACCTTGCAATGTCGACGGGGTAGACATTGGAATAACAATGCAGAAAGTGTAAACGCCATATCGTATCAACATTGCAAAGACGACGATATCGAAATTGCAAAGTCAAGTAGACTTGAATAAAGATTCATCCGTAACTAGTTGAGTACACAGTCGTAGACTTTCTTAATTGTCAAAAACTGTTCTGCTTCTTTCCTCTGATCTATATATTTTATGATCTGTTATAACTGTCCTAAAATATTGAATTGTTTGTTAAGAGGTTTTGGGTATTTTATAGATGTTTTAATATTAAACTTTAAAGTTAATTGCACCATTTCTCTGTTTAAGATGTTAAATATTGAATTCCAATTGTTTCACTCGTATTTCAGTTCGTTTAACAGTCTCAGCCAAGTCGACCCTAATAAAAAAATACTGTAGTTAACGATAGTGACAACTTTGGCACTATAAAAACTTTGATTAACTACAGTGAAAACTTTGACACTTTGATTTACTATAGAGATATAATGTAACTTTGATTTACTAAAGCGATAATTATGAAAACTTTGATTTACTATAGTGATAACTATGAAAACTTTGATTTACTGTGGTAAATACTTTGATGTACTATAGTGATAACTTTGAAAACTTTGTTTTACTATAGTGATAACTATGACACTATAGAGATCACTTTGATATACTACAGTGATCACTTTGAAAAACTTTGATTTATAACTATAGTGATAACTTTGACACTTTGATTTACTATAGTTAACTACAGTAAATTATATAGTTAACTATAATAAATTATAGTTAACTCTAGTAAACTATAGTTATATGTAACTATAGTATTTTTGTTGGGGCTAACCCTACTAAACAACAAGAGGCCCATGGGCCACATTGCTCACCTGAGAAGCTTTGATCATTCTGTTCTTTACCAGAATGTTATATAATTTCCCCTTGTAATACATAATGCATACCCTACCCCACTGATGTTCATTATTTATTATACATTTTGTACAATGTTTTTATAATTGTATTATTGTGAATGTCCTTCCATGTGCACATAAGTTTCAGCTTTTCTGCTCAGTGGTTCTCTTTAAATAAATTATTATTATTTTTCATTATATATTATTATTAAAAAATTTGATTGTAATTGTGGCCCCACCCTACCCCACTGATCATAATTTAACAATTTTGAAATCTACACTACCCCAGGATGCTTCATGTGCACATAAGTTTCAGCTTTTCTGGCCCAGTGGTTCTTGAGAAGAAGATTTTCAAAGATTTTTCCTATATATTTCTATGTAAAACTTTGATTCCCAGTTATAGCCCCGCCCTTCCGCCGGGGGTCAGGAATTGAACAATTTAGAATCTACACTACCACAGGATGCTTCCACATAAGTTTCAGCTTTTCTGGCCCAGTGGTTCTTGTGAAGAAGATTTTCAAAGATTTTTCCTATATATTTCTATGTATAACTTTGATTCCCCATTGTGGCCCCGCCCTTCCCCCGGGGTCATGATTTGAACAATTTAGAATCTACACTACCCCAGGATGCTTCCACATAAGTTTCAGCTTTTCTGACCCAGTGGTTCATGAGAAGAAGATTTTCAAAGATTTTTCCTATATATTTCTATGTAAAATTTTGATTCCCCATTGTGGCCCCGCCCTTCCCCCGGGGGTCATGATTTGAACAATTTAGAATCTACACTATACCAGGATGCTTCCATATAAGTTTCAGCTTTTCTGACCCAGTGGTTCATGAGAAGAAGATTTTCAAAGATTTTTCCTATATATTTCTATGTAAAATTTTGATTCCTTATTGTGGCCCCGCCCTTCCCCCGGGGGTCATGATTTGAACAATTTAGAATCTACACTACCCCAGGATGCTTCCACATAAGTTTCAGCTTTTCTGGCCCAGTGGTTCTTGAGATTTTTTAATGACCCCACCCTATTTTTGTCTTTTCTTGATTATCTCCCCTTGTGAGAGGACTTGGGCCTTTATTTTAACAATTTAAATTCCCCTTCACCCAAGGATGCTTTGTACCAAGTTTGGTCAACATTGGCCCAGTGGTTCTTGAAAAGTAGTCGAAAATGTGAAAAGTTTACAGACGGACAGACAGACGGACGGACGGACGGAGACGGACAAAATGTGATCAGAAAAGCTCACTTGAGCCTTCGGCTCAGGTGAGCTAAAAATAATTTGATGTTTATATTAATTGTCTACGTACGCCATAATTTCGGATCAACGCCCATAAAATCGCTTACAAAGAAACCTTAAATTTCTTTTTATATCACATCTGATCTTGAAAATTGTTTTACATGTTCATAAATTTTCAATTTTGAAAAGTATAAAACAATGGAACACATATATTTAGACAAATTGTATATTCTATATACGGTGACAATCGGCGAGTACTAATAAATCAAAAGCATGCAAGGGTGTGTATTTTTGACCTCTTTTTGGCCATTGTTTATTTATTTAGTTTGTCCCTTGCTTTCACAAAGTGGGGGATATTAATTTCGACCTGTCTGTCCGTTTGTATTTCTCGTATACGTTCGTTTCCGCGAGATATCTCGAGAAGCCTTAAGCCTTTGCAATGAAATTTTACACATGCTCTATGGCCTAAGGACGACGCCTATCATTTTGAGGTCTAAAGGTCAAAGACATAAATTCTGTCTGTTTTACTACTTTTGTTTCACGATATCTCGAGAAGCCTTTGCAGTGAAGTTTTATATTATAACTTCCTACACTCTATGGAAGACCCCTTTTATTTTGAGATCAAAGGTCAAGGTCGTAAAATCATACATTCTGTTAGTGTGTAAAGTTTCATTTCCGGGCAATTCCTGAAGATTTTAAGCTTAAGCAATGAAATTTAATACCATTAATTCCTATCGTCTCGACTAGCCTTCTTTAAGTGTCCAACCCCACTCCCTTTCCGTGCATCCTCTTCTTTAACCTTCAGCAGGGGACAAAGATTCTCTGAATTAGCTTGTTTAATTTACTGTCAGGGAAATCAGCAAAATTATCTTTTTATGGCACAGCTTAAAAGTAAGGTCCATTACATAATTTGTTCTATGAATAAAAACGTCATCAAGTTCTATAAACAGCTGACTTTTATGCTTTTCTCAAAGAAGTACTAAATGAACTAAAAAGAAAAGTCGACCAATGCACATTGTTAATGAGTTATACCAGATCAATCTCGCTTCGTAGAAACCATTTCCTGGTCAAAGAAAACGACGACACGTACAGACAGAATATAGATAGAATTTATTACATAACATAACATATCACATTAAACGAAGGCAAACTACAAAGCATAACAAGACAACTACATGTATCAATGTGGAATACTGGACAGAAATAGCACTTCTCGATGTAGACCGCTCTTGGTTTTACAATGTCTTCTTTTATATTTAAGGACACTTGCTACAAACAAAAAATCGGATGCATGGATTGGTATCCATGCACGTGTATATCAGAGGCAAATTTCAATTTCTGGAAGTATTAAAATATTAAAAGTTAAAGATTTTGTTATTACAATTATTACTTTTCCATACCCCATATAAATCTAAATATAAAAAAATCCTTTCATAGACAATAAAGAAATTATTTGGGAAAAAAAAATGAATTTTCTTGGCTTATTCATTCAATCATTGTTCATTTTACCTCTTAAAGCATAGATTTGGTACCCATTATCACAACTTTTCAAGAAAATTTGTTAATAGCAAGTGGCCTCAATGGACATATCAGAAATTCAAAAATAACATTTTCAAATGCAAATTGCACACAAAAAAGTGCATATTCTAAGTTAAAAATTTGCTAATTTTAAGGACTGAAGGGCCAGATTGCAAAGTATCCAAAACTCATAAATGTTGTGACAGCATAAAGAGACATCACCTTGAAAAAAAAAATCCTTGAAAAAAATTTGTTTCAAGGGTAAAGGTCAAAGTCAACAATGAAAATGACATTTAATACATACTACATTTGTACTCATCAATCACATATTATTATTTTCATTATTTTAATTATTTTTCAGCAATTCAAGTCAAATAAGAATCAAAGGACTACAGATCCTCCAGATTAATCTATGTGTACATGACAGTGAGAGTAGCTATTACATGTATCCAAAGAAAGGTTTCATTTTACAGTTCCACAGAGAAAGATTAATTCAGAAATGTACTGGAATCATTGATCACCTTGACTTATCTAATTAAGTGAAGTAATTTTTATTAATCAAACAAATTTACCTAGAGGAGAATGATTCATTGATTTATTTCAAAAGTCAATGACAATGTCAGCTCAGAATGTGCTACTTCTTCATTTAATTTTGGAAGAGAATTACTACTGTAGTTTATTTCACCCAGATTCTTCATTAACCTCATCCTGATTCATGTATAAGTAATTACTAAAAGAAGATAATCAAATTACTAGGCTAACAGAACAAAACTATCTGTTTTATAGACCAGTTTTAAGAGGAAGGGAAAGGCCAACTCCAATGGAGTGTTTCTACATGTAACAATTAACGGTAAACATAGTAAACCTTCAAGTATGTGGAGGATAATTTGGCAAAAACCTCAAAAAAAGTTTAATTTAAATGTTGTACGTGTGAAACAACAGTTGAATAAAGCAAATGAATGAATGAGCATTGGGTATCCATGGACAAGTTTTGCTCTGCAATCTGGCCAAAAAAAAATGGAAAAGTTGTGGCTGTATATCATGGAATCCTAATATGTCAATATATAAAAAAAATGACATGGTGACAATTGTGTAAGAGCTGAAACCACACAGCTTACAATTACAGTAGATTTATTTTTAGAAAAATATATCAACTTCATCTACATCTAAAGTTTGGCAAAATATTTAATATCAAGATTTTAAATATATATCGTTCCTATTAAAAAATTTTCAAAATCATTTAATCCTACAATCACTCAAGCTAATTTCCTTGATTTAAAAAAAGGATTCTCAATATTTCTATCATTATCCTATATTAAAGGTACAAAATAATATCAGTATGGTGTTCTTGTCCATGCTTTTGATCAACATGTACATAATAGACCATAAAAGAGACAGATTTCTTAAACCTTTTCTAAAATGCCAGCAGTACCCTGCCTTTTCTATTTCATTGTCTGCATTGCTGAAACAATGTTATTTTAAAGATATAAACCAAAAGTCCCTACTGATACTATACATCTTCCATCTTTAATTTTGTTCATAATTTACAATGATCGTAAGATCCTCATTTGACTTTTCGAAAGAAAAGAACAATTTGAATGGATCCAATTTGTAACATCATTCATTGAAATCAAAAACCAATATACAGGAACTCTAGGTCTTTAACTGAAGTAAGACTATGTAATTATGTAGGAGGCATCCTGGTGAAATTTCACCAATTATCTTGCTGAGACCAAATTAAAACTGTTCTTTGGAATTAACACCAAATTCAAAACTAAGTAAGTTAAGGGAATATCAGGGGCCCGTTTTACAAAAGGACTTACGACTTAAGACCAAATCTAATTCTTCGTATAAATTTTTAATAAACATTTTATCGAAAATTACTTTAAACTTTTTAAAAGGAATGTAGTATGATATTTCTACACAAACGATTTGAAAGAGAAATATTAATTTTGCAAAATATTACAACAATCTGAAATTTTTGGTCTTAGTCGTAAGTTGTTTTGTAAAAGGGGCCCCAGGCTCTGAGGCCATAAAACTTAGAAAAGCTCACTTTTGATCTCAGTCTCACTTTTCCACTATTAATTCCCTTTGTAAAAGTGAGACTGCAATCAAAAGTGAGCTTCTTTAAGTTTTATGGCCCCAATGTCAGGTTTAACTGAAATTAGAATACAATTTTCAGAGTGTGTACTAGCATTTTTAAAGAAATTCAAAGACAGACTGAGAACTTGATAATAAAAAGGAAACTAAAAATTGTGAAGTTATTGGATTTAAAGTCTCAAGAAAAATCCTGGCAAGGTAGACAAGTGGCTAGTAATGACAGCATAGAAATCTGAATCTATAAATGACTTGTTCCTAATTTTCATGGTACAGGTATATGTGAACTAATGGGAAGTTCTATTGATACAATGCCCTTGCCCTTTGTAATGTCCTGAGTCATTGAAATCTCACAGCAGTTTGTCAAAAATTAATTCACTTTCTTTATATATAAAAAAAAAAACATCGCTTTAAAACAAACGTAAGCGGAATGGAAATGATGAACAATCGACAAGTATAAAAATTCTCATGGGATGTACATGTATAGATTACCACTACAACCATTTACAGCCATTTTGTTGCTAACTAACAGTGGTAAGGAAAATATTGTATTTACCAGTCTTTTCTTAAATTTTTTTTTAAAGGTCATGCACTCATTCATACAGCTGTTAATATACTGATGCTAAAAGGATAAATATGTAACTTTTTACTTTCGAAGATTCTTTATGCTGAAAAAAAAAGTCATTTCCCTCTATTCTAAATCTCTGTTTCTTTAAATAAAAATACAAATAACCTTTTTGCACTCAGAATTTTAACAAATTCTTTACAGTGACAATATCAACCAGGTAAGTAAGACTGTATTCTAGCAGATTTTTCATGAAAAGTGTGAAAGAACCTACACTATTGAAAATCCTCACATCAGAAATCTTTTGTTGCCACATGGAATATTTACGATTATCACACGAAGAGAAATAACACTTCATGAACTTTGTACACTGAATTATCCATTAACACGATCAATAAATCACATGGTATGTGTGTTGTCACATCTTCATTGTTGAAAGCAGAAAAGCAAAAAGTAAAGCTCCTATAGCACTGGGACAAATTACCACCGGTCAGGAGTAGAAGAAACATTTTAACAAGTCAAACAACACCAGAAAAAAAAGATTCATCAAAGTTGTGAAAAAAATCTAAAACGCATTGAATGATAACAGTTGAACAAGGTTTCTTGATCTTCTTACATTTAGAAAATTATGTACAAGCATGAGTGAAGAGTCAAGAGATGTTCAAATTTTGCCATTTGTCAACTTGGACAAGTTTTTGGCTGGTAGGTTTAGGACAGAAGTACTGTTTTCAATTCTAAGGAGTCCTAACAATTTGAAATCCTGTTGTACAGAGTTAAGGTTATGAAGCACTATTCACATGTGTTAGTTGTCAGTTAACAGTCGAAAATATTGAAAAAAGCAAGTAAAAACAAAATTCTTGTAACAACAATTAACAAGTACAACATTAAACAAGAAAACATGTTTACAAAATAAAGAAAAAGAATTCAGCATTAAAGTTAAAAACTTACATACCCTATGATAATTTTTTCCCTATGTGTCAAGAAATAAAGACATTTCTTTTGAAAATAGTTTGCCTTCTATATATGTATCTAGGCTAAGGTCTTTGACCTTTCAAAATTTAGGTTTTGGAGCAAAAAAATGAGGCAAAATTAGTAACTAGCAACGGATTTCATAAAAAGTGATAAATATCTTGGTCTGATATAAAATTTCTAACAGAGGTTTGAGAAAATTAAGTAATCATATGTTAACACTTTGCAAAATGTTCTTTAGGGACTGAAAATACAATACATGTATAAAGGTATTTAAACAAAAATTAATAATGCTTCACAGTTTATTTTACCAGGAAAATTATGTTAGCATTCACTGATAAAACTTAATTCTGATCTGGCATTCATTTTAGTACAAATCACAACAATCTACAATAGACACAGCTGTAAATTACCGGTACTCTACATTCAGGAATCAAACACTTTGGAAAAATGGTAATTGTAAAAATTCATCAATAAAACAAGATGACATCCTTTTGTTACACATTTTACACTTGGTATTTGCTTGGGTTCTTACTTTTAATTTATTTTTCAGTGTTCAATAAAAAACGTATAGTCATTTTAACAAACCATCATTTTACCATTTCATTTTAGTAATAATTAGCTTTACTTAGTTTACTTAACCCCCAGCTAACACAATGTAATATGTAACATTTGTTTCATGCTTATTTTGCGTTTTGACAATGTGATTGAGTTATGAATCCTACTCTACTTAAATACAGTATCTAAAACATTTAACATGAGTTCGAAATTCAAGAACTCATTTGCAAATTCTTTTCATAAAAGTAATTAATTGCTTGATAAATTGCAATATTATGTGGCTCTTTTTCATGCTTGAAAATTCTTCATGCATTGTCTGAACAATGCACTGGAAGGAATGAACTATCAAACAGCCATATTTACAATTTGAAAACAAGTGAAGATGAAGCTTCAATTTAGTATTACAATCAATATGATGTTATAAAATATTCAGATGATTGAGCAATTGGTGATATAATGAACTCTGAATGTAATGAAATAAGCTTGTAACATTCACTCATTTGGCAAATCAAATATTTCTATCAACAAAGGTTCTATACTGTCCACTTTCATTTTGAGCAACATTTTCGTATGCACTTCATTAATATTTCGAAGATCGGTCAGTTTCATAACAATTTTGGCAAACATGATTTTGTCCTCTGGAAATCTCCTCTGAACATATTTTTGTAGAATTCCAGCATAACACTCTTGGATCTGTTGAATTTTGTCATGTTCAAGAACACCTTGTCGGTCTGCTGAAAACAAAGACAGCATGATCAGAAGCTTTAATGCCAATAAATCCCCATGAATTGTCCTCATCAGGGACTTGATGAATTTAGAATAAGTCAAGAACATATTGTGAGTTTCTGATCCTCCCATTTTGAGAATATCTGCACTGACTGTTCCAACACCACTGATCCCCCCTCCCTCCTCTTTCATGCGAGCACCCATCATCTCCCGCAGTTTCATCAAATCCTCTTCTTTGCCTAGTCCTCCCATTTGTCCCATTCCAGGAAATGCTCCCATTCCCATGCCCATTTTTTGGGATAATGGTTCAGCCTGTAATTCTGTGGAAGGAGAAGCTCCGCTCATCTGTGATCCTGACCCTGAATCAGAACTCGATGAGGGGCCAGGACTTTTAGACAAACACTTCATAGTGCTAAAACTCCAAGATTCTGTTTGAACATCATAGTTTATTGCTGATCGTAGCATCATAATCTCCACTACTGAGCCTTTTAGTAAAGCAATTTGGTCCTCCTTACAAATCATTTTGAAGAATTCAATGTTCTTCGCCACTTTAATTATCCTTCTCACAAAACCTTCCGCTAAGTTCACAAACTCCGTAGCATTCGATGGTGGAGCTTTTAATGATGTTGAAGTGTTTGCCAAGAATGAACTCTGTTCATGAGCTATCCTTAACTCATTAAGAATGCACTGGTCAATCTCGGGTAAGCTTGCTATGGTTTCAGCCACAATCTCTTGCGATTCACTCCAGCTTGGATATTTGATGTCAGCTGAAGGGAACCTACTAGCATTGAAGGGCTCACTTTTCATTTTCATCAGAACATCCAGCTCTTTGTCCGACAAGTTCGGGAAAGACATCCGTAAATTGTGGAGTGTCTGTGAACGGAACTGATCTTGTAGAGTGTCGCTGACATCCTGCTGAGTAGCAGCGTAGGTATCCTCTGGTGGAAGTTGGCCATGTTTCCGTAACTTGTTGATGATAATTTTCTGTTTCCTTACTTGTTTCTGCTCATCATCTTCAAGAAACAAAAAATATTATTTGCAAGTGCTACTTTTCTAAGAAAAGATTCTGATACATTGCATATATATTTCTGAATGATAAAGATGATTTTAAAGATGCTATCAAATTTTCATTTATTGTTAAGGAACCTCTCTAAGCTGTTTCCTAAATTCAGTTTACTTTTGTTAGATGGACCCACACAACCTAAAGATGCTTCCATAAAATATCACTTATGATGGCTTTGCTCCTCTTGGGAAGATATCATTTCTAAATGTTTTTCTTATATACATGTATACTGTATTTCAAAGTGATACTTTGCTCATTATGGCCCCACCCTATCACCTGGGGTCATTTGATGAGCAAACTTGAATCTTCACTATCTATTGAATATCAACAATCATGGCTTAGCTGTTCTTGAGGAGATTTTTAAAGATTTTTCCTATATATTTCTATGTAAAACTTAGATTACCCATACCCACCCAATTTTCACTATCTAACTTGAATCCCCTATACCCAAGGATACTCTGTACCAAGTTTGGTTGACTTTGGCCCACTGGTTCTTGACAAGAAGATGAAAATGTGAAAAGATTACAGTGGCAACAGACAAACAACAAATGAGCAGAAAAGCTCACTTTTGCCTTCAGCTCAGGTTAGCTAAAAATATAAGCAGTATTAAGTTCAACAGGTCAGAATGCTTATACAAAAACTCCAAGAACAATACATTTATACACAGGTGTTCATTACCACTAGAAGCTTTCAAAGAATTTTTTTATAAACTGATCTGCTTACAATCTCTAAATTTAACTTACTCAGTATCATGTCTTTCCTCATACCAGCTGTGAAGCATTTTGCCAGACGACACTTTTTGCAGAAAGATCGTGATTCTATTGTGATGTCACATCTTCCTTCACACCTCCCACGAATTACCTGAAAATTTATGACTTTCTATTATGGACTAAAATAACAAAATAAAGTTCCACACCACAGCATGATACGCCCGTCAAAAAATTACAATTATCTTAAACAGTTTAAAGTGCAAGAAAATCTGATGTCAACCTTGATTTTAAGATTTTCCATGATTTTTCCATTCCTTAAAATATTTGTTTATCCATCTCCTGTGGTGTAGGCATTAATTATAACAAATATTGTACCATTCATAGATTTCTATACTGGTTGTGTTAGACCTTGCCAAATGCCCATCATATTAGAAAATATCAAATTAGTCTGAACAACTTAATCTATACCTAATTAATTTTGAAAATAAAAGGCTGGCCATCAAATATAAACTGACCAGCAGTTCTTCTGTCTAATTCCCAAAGGATACAGATAAGACAATGCTCTGAAGAAATGATTGAGACGCTTAGCTTTCCTACATTGAACACATTAATTAATCTTTAACTGGATGCTTGTCTACTCATTACTCCCAAGAGATTATTGGATCTGCACTATCTACCATAAAACAATTTTAAAACATCTAAAACATCAACAATTTTTTTTAGATTTAATGTCAAACAGGTTTTAATATGCAATTCATTTGGACATGCTGATTCCACCCCAACCCCATGAAATTAGTTTTTAAGTTCATAATATTATGTAATATCAAAATAGTTTAATATGCAATATCAAATTAGTTTTAATTACTTTTCATCAAATTCATTTTAAAACTTAGGCTAGCCAACAAGAGCTATTTTTAATCCAACAGGCTAACCCAATTTGCCCAATACCCAGTGGGATATAGATAGCACTGATGCTCTACTTTGAGTGCAATTTTCTGTTATCAAAATTCTTCTTGACCAGTGCTTGATAACTACACTCATGGGAGTGGTGGAATTTCTCTAACATACATTATATTTGTTATAGATTGCTGTCAAGAATATGCTAAAAAAATAAGTATTTTCTTGATTTAACATTTTTTTAATAAGGATAGTGCTATACTCTTACATTTTTTGGAGTGTGTAAATGAAAAGAAAAAAAGACACATTTTTTTAAAAATTTCACTTAAATTAAAGGTCACAGTGACCTTGAAATAGGTCGCGACACACCTTCTACCTAAGATGCATAAACTGGCCAAGTTTGATGATTCTAAGTCTTATTGTTTTCTAGTTATGGACCGGACAGGATTTTTCCATATTTGGCTATAACATTTTAATTATAGGTCAGAGCGACCTACTTTTTGTGCGCGACACACCCTCTACCCAAGATGTATCAGCTGACAAAGTTTGATAACTCTAGGCCTTATAGTATTAAAGTTATGAGCCGGACACGAGAAAAGCTAACAGACGGACAGACGGATGGACACAAAGCCTATAACATAATAAGACGGGCATATAAAAATTACAATATTTTATAAATTTTCATTTATTCTGAATCAGTGAAAAAGCTTAAAAATCAAGTGCACTAGATAGCTTATTTCTGATGTTTTGACACTGCCTTTCAAGTTTGATATTCTCTTTCATTTAAATGACCCCTACTCATTCCACACACACACATATACACACAAAATAAAAGATACATGTACATGTATATTGGAATTCCTCATCTGAGTTTGATTCAGGAAACATGAGGTCCATGGGCCTAAGCAGTCACCTTGTAGTTCTTAAGATTGAAGATTTGCAAAGATCTGTCCTGAGTAAAAAGTTTGATCCTTCATTGTGGCCTTATTTCACCCCCTTGGGTCATGATTTGAACAAACTTGAAGCTTCGCTATCTGAGAAGACTTCTGCATAAATATGTTTAATCATGCCTTTTTGTTCTTGTAAATAATATTTTTCCTACACGTCCTTATCTATTCTTAAACTTCAAGGACCCTTTGTGGCTATGCTCTTCATGTCTTAATTTGAACTTATATGTGTACAACCAGGGAACCTTCCGAAATAATATGACCAATGACCAATCATGGTCTACTGTTGTCGAGAAAATTCTTAAAGATTTCTTCTAATATCTTATTCATGTTAATTTCAATCCTCTTTTATGTCACACCCTATCCCTCTGGGTCATGATTTGAACAGAAATTGAATGTACATGTTGTTATGAGGCTTTCTTTGAAGTCTTTCAATTTTTCAGGCTCAATGCTTCTAACAAAGAATACATATAATTTGAATCCTTTTTTATCAGTCTTCCCTTGAATTGGGGGGGGGGGGGGCACTGCCCTTCATTTAAACAAATTTATTTCCCTTTTACATAAAGCATAACAAGTCTGAGTGACAATTTGGTCCAGTGGTTCTGAAAATGTGAAAATGTTTTCACAAAACACACGCACAAAGCTGGACATAAACACGATAAATAGACAGCAATAGGTCACCAAAGTGACTCCGTTGATCTAAAAATAATCTTGTTACATGTTACATGCATTAATTCACCAGGTCTCTAAGTAGTATAATCCAAAACAGCCAGTGAACTCTTGACTAAATTCACTATCAATATTGATAGAATTAAGCATAAACTTTTTGCCCTCAAAACCAGTTAAAAAAACAAACAAACCAAAAAAAAAAAACAAAAAAAAACCTACGCAACGGACAGTACAGAATTGTCTCAGGTGCCAGAAACCTATGATTAATGACTAGGGAATAACAACTCTTTGAAATGTTCAAATATATTTCCACACCACACAAAAGTGTATTTACTTTTCTGGTACAAGTAGGGTCAATATCTGAGTTCTTAGTGACCATACAGAACACTCTGATGCCAAAAAGTCAATTTACAGACAGGAATTAACATGTTTACAGCATACATGCTATATATATATTGACAAATACACTATTAAAATAATGTCAAGAAAAAGCTGAAATAAATAAACTTTCTTTGCAAATAACAAAACATGACTTGAGAAGCAATTTTGCAGTCTCTAGCTACCTATTCACCCTTAAACCAGATTTTTTTTTTTTTACACAGTAAGCCTGTAACACTATACACTGTTTCATAACCTGGCATGATGGTAAAGCCAGAAAAAGTCATGTCTCAGTTGGCCGTTATGTATTACCACCATAAAACCCCTGTCAGTTTGATCTTTTGACCTATCTGAAATTTTTAGTTTCTTAAATAAGGAGTATTAACATTAATTAAAGTACATGTAGATGTATCACTTTGTAGGCACTGGCTAGTATAAATTGCAATTTAATAGTCCAAGAAGATGACATGCAAATGTGTTTTAATTAATGTGTGCTATACAGGCTAGCATTATGATTTGATAATTTTGTTTAAAGTATCAAAAAATTTTGTACCTTGGAATATTACAATTTTTTTTTTTTTGCAAAAATCTGAGTTGATTAAAGCCAAAGTGCAGATATAAAGGTTTACACCATTTAAAATGTCATTTTTGCCTGTTTTCAGGACTAAAATATGCTACTTCAGCTGATTCAAAATGAACTCTAGCTGCCAACCAATTCACATCATTTCACAACACACAATGTGCTATTACATGAAAATTTCTAAATGCTGACAATTTTTCTGACAATTTATAAATATAAACTGTATAATAAAACAATTGAAGTCTGAGAAACAATGACTTTGAAGGAAAGCCTTAATTTTCAAACATCTAAAGATCACTTATTAAAGGAATACTGTATACAGGGACATTTTTGCCCCCGTCTTATTTTCGCCCCTTTCGTCCTCTTCTTGATTGGGCCAATTTAAAACGGGGCGAAAAAATTACACAGCATAATTTGTTTAACGGAACTATGACTGGGAAAATTTAAAATGGGGCAAAATTATTTTGAAGTGCAAAAGGGCGAAAATAACATGGGGTGAAAATAACCCTGTATACAGTATTTCACTAAAACTTTAAGTCTTTTTAAGGTATTTCAAATTGTAAATGGAGAAATAAAGTACAAATAAAACTCTGCTGTATGTTTCCAGGGAACTTTGTCAAAGCATTCCCTTTCTTACAAAAATGTGCTAATATTTTGTGATGAAATTATTTGTTTGATGACTTATACACTTCAGCACTTTTTGTCAAAATCATCTTGTAAATATAGCTATATCGATACAGCTATGACATCATCATTGCACACTGTCAATGTAATATGTTAAATTTCCAATACGAATATTATAACACTTGATTTCATGTTTGAAAAGCAGCAAGTAAAAACTTCTACTGTACATACAAGGAAGAAGTCTCTTACTGTTGCCTTCAATTCAATTACCATTCACATTTATTGATGTTTTATCAATTAACAAAGTTCATTTCCATTCAAATGTACATTCAATATGTCCCATTTAAAAATGAATAAAAGACACCAAAGAGTCTGAAACATCCTTTCATTTTGGGACTTTTTACACAAAGCAGCTCTTAAACATTTTTCAGAAAGCCTTTTCCAACATTATAATTATACAAATAGCTATATATCAAAATCAGTTCTCCATCAGGATGTACATAACTGTAACGTAGTTTCAAAAAAACTTTATCCAAATTGTAAATTGTAAACATTGCATAAAAAATTCAAACCAATTAAATCAGAAAATGCTATCAATCATATTTTCTGCAACTTTTTTTGAATTTGAATACTGTTTCACTAAAAAAAAAAGACAAACCAAAAATATAGATATTAATTCAATTTTAAAACCAGCAAAACTCAGTTTTTCAAACTGGTTATAATAAGAAAACAAGATGTGTTTGTGAAACACTATGCCCCTGCTTGACACAATTCTGGAGTGGGACATAGTGGTACTGAAGTGGTACACATTTACCCTTAACAGTGCAATAGTTAAGGGCTAGGTTAAAGTTGTCAACAGACAGACAAACAGACAGACAGACAGGACAATAACAATGTAACCCCGGGATATTTTGATTCCGGGACATAAAAAACAACAACAACACTTTTGATCAGTTTACAGGATGTCAGGTCATACCTTGTGTGCATTCCTTCTGAAGAAAGCCTTGCAGGACTCACAGGAGACAGCATTGAAGTTGTATCCCAATGCCTTGTCCCCACACACCAGACAAGTCTTGTCCTTCTTCTGAAAGGTCATGGATACCCCCACTGATGAGTCAGGACTCTTTCTGTCCCAGTCCTAGAAACAAAAATGAATAATTCATATATTTATAATAACTAATCCAAGTCTGCCCTTACACTAGTATTAAATAGACCTGCATATAGGCATACCTTTATGTTTCAAATTTAGATTGTAGCATTAATTTTCATTACTTGTATAATGTACTTAAATAAGCACAATAATGACTAAAACAATATATTAATTAGTTACTGGTATCTGTCAAAAATGTTGAAGTAAATCCAGTCTTAGTCTTAGTTAGGAAGGATAGCTTTTTCTTTATACATAGAACAGACATACCAATTTTAGTCAACCAAACTGCAAATTTATCTGGTGCTATCCACGATTCTAAATACATTGCCTTTTGGGATAATGGAAGTTTTAATTAACTTATTTTAACCAGTGAAAGATTGTGATCTAAGAAATCTGACCATACATCAGATATTTTTTTTGTTGTATAATTAATTTATTATTTATATCATGTAAGCTCATGAAATTGTTATTTCTAAGCTTTAATTGTTTTCTTTAGTATTGAAAGTAATAAAGTCAATTTCGTTATCTAAAACCTGGTCCTTGGAATTATAATTAAGATGTACAACTGTATGTTTCATGATCCTGGGGCCCAGTGGGACAAAACTTCAACATGATGCAAGATATTGAGTTCTATATAAATTTAAATTACTAGTAGGGCTGGGTATACTAAGTGTAATATATTGCGATATTTTTAAACTGTATTGCGATATGTCTCAATATTTTAAAATGTAATTAAAATGACATTTTCTTACTATATTTACTTAATTTACATGCAGAGGTACATAACTGTATATATAAGTAACCAAAACCAAAAAAATCTTGTTGATTTCATTTAAGTACCACGAAATGTCCCACAAAACAACTTCTGTTTTACTGTTTGGCTTAATAACAAACTTTCATAAATATTATTTTTAATGATAAAATTTGTAATTAAAGCATATTACAATATATCGATTTTAAAATGTATTGCGATACAATGTAATTTCATGTATCGCAATATATTGAAATATTGCATTTTTTCCAGCCCTAATTACTGTATACTAAGTGTAATAAATTTGATTGAGTGTTCATACATCATTAAGCAAGACAAAAAAGGCTAACTGCTTCAATCCTGGTATACCTTCAACTCCCAAATTTTACTTGCAAGGGATAAAGGCACCCCTTTCGGGAAATTATAAACTAATGTCAATGATGCCAACCCACCCAAGCTTTAGTAACAGTGAAAATCATAAGTAGTGAATACATGTACTGAGTATGGTAAATATCAGGATCCATATACATGTACCAGTAATGTATTTTTCTGAAAATCCCTACTGATAACATGGAGTTTAAGAATTATTGCTGTGGACTGCAGCCACAGATGTCTTTTTCAAAACCAACCATTTATGGAATAACCAGAAGTCAATCAACCCTAGCAACCCTAGGATATGATACATGATTTTAATTTTTTTTTTCTCGATGCACCTATGGCTATATATTAATTTTTGTTTCACAGGACCTGGAGTGGCTCTTAGTTTTCAAAATTTTGAAGAACATATAATTAGATCTAGACAAAGTCATTGATATATATGTTATTAGGCTTCATTTTTATTTATTTTTTTTATTCAGACACTTCATTTCATCAAATTTCAATCCAGCATTTCAGAATTTTTGATTGGGATGGGGGAGGGGATTTAAAAGAAATATATAAACAAAGAAATAAAACACATGCAAATGCACACACACACACTAACCTCCACTAATGGACATTATATGCTGAAGAGGTCAAATAAAGAGCTCCATAGTGACATATTTACCCTAAAAAGTTACCAATGTAATACATTGGAAAATGGCAGATTTATGAAAATATACTCTTAAAACATATCAATGCTTTTCAGAAATAAGCTTAGTGTATTTATTTCAAAACTGAATTGACAGCCATTGTTTTTTGTTTTGTTTTGTTATTTTGGTTTTTTTTTTGGTTTTGACCTTGTGATATGATGGTCATATGATGGCAGTACAGTCCCTCAAGGCTGATCCCTCACCGATAGGTTATAGTGTTTACGCATGGCCCACCCAGGAATGTTTTGGACAGACACATTACTGTACAAACCCATAGAAACCCCAGGGTATATAATAATATCACCATGTGTATATTCAAATTAACTTGTTGATGAATAGATTTTACATAGAATATGACCTCATTTATTCCTTTCCCGTTTTTCCAAGTCAATACGATTGTGTAATAAGAAGTTTAGAGCAATTATTCCATGGTAGACAAGTTTTACGTGGACCGCTCCGAGACATCCTCAGGCATACTATGTCCATATTTTCCAGTGGTCCGTCTCTAAATGTTGTCATTTTTACCCATCAAATGAATAAATCTTGTACAAGTATTCTCAGAAAATCAATAAGATGTGCATCAAAAGTATAACAAATTTTGTGTCACATTGTCTTAATTTGCATCTTCTGCAGTGCTTTTTTCAACCTTCTTATATTTAATATTTTAATACCAGCTGTTATTTACACTTTCATTTAATAGGCCCATTCCATTTTAACTTTGGAATTGACCACTTTATTTGATGCAGAAAAGATCTAGATCAGATCTAGCATCTGAAGCAGCTTAAGATCTAATGTAGAGTAAATTAATCCCTATATTAAGCAAAATCAAAGCAAAGAACTTTATGCGGTATTAACCAATATTTGCCCCCCAAATCAAACTTTGATGGAGTAATATTTAATTAAGTCCTTAAACAGGGGAGTATATGCTGACTTCAAAGCACTGAATAATTTCATAAGTAATGACGTCATATGTACGTAATGACGTCACAAATATGACGTAAATTTCAGTTTTTTATGAATTTTACAGAAAAATGTACATATTTCGTCGATATTTTAAATAAAAGTCACCGAGCGCATGTGTGTTCAGGATAAATATTTTGATATAATGTGTAGAATGATAATATCAATGAAATATGTCAATATTGTTCCTGAACACACATGCGCTCTATAACTTTAAAAGCTAAAATTGTTGAAATATTGTCCATTTTGTCCTTTTTCTGAAAAAGGATATAAAATCAGACTAGTTTGTGACGTCATAAAAACAAAAATTGTGAATACACTGCTTTGGAACTATAATATTTTCTGTTAATTTATATTTCTCGTACAATTTATTGAATTCAGCACATTTCAGGAAGTTTTCAAAATTTGACTTTTGTGGGGGCAAACAAATGCAATATACCGCATATAGTTCTTTAGTCTTGGAAGGGCTTATATAGTTACTCGTGAATGAGCCAGTGCTATTAAACTTTAATATGGTCACTCACTTGGAAAATACAAGTAACATTCAGCATCTGTAGCAAGTCTGGTAGAGCAATTTTCTAAATAAGTTTGGTCCAAACATGTTTTTAATTTATATCAATTAGAAATCAGACTTGTTCCTGAAACTTAAATGTGGTCACTTGATCATCTAATAAATGTAGGTCAAATCCAGCATCCAAAGAAGTCTGATTGTTTCATGTTACTTTGGAATGGATTTACAACTATTCCTTAAAACCTTAAATGCCAACAACAGCAGAATGGAATAAGATCATCTGTCATCACATTGAAATCGCTGGTTTCTTATGAAATTATAGATTGAAGTGCATTTCAATTTTATAAAATCATAACTCATATCCAATATTTGTACAACTATTAATTGAATATATATTATTTAATTATTATTCAAATTAATATCATCTAAACCAATCTTTTGTCAAAAATTCACCAGCATTAAAATTATAAGAAGTCTCGGGTCATCCTTTAGTCCATGTAGATACATTGCTCCTATTATATCTACTACTTTCACATTAAGAAAGAATGATCCTATTTCAAAGAGGTAGGATAGAAAAAGAAATTTCTATGGTTTTGTTTTTTGAATCAGCGGTACTTCAATCAATATTTTTCACTTTCAGTAAGTGCAAAAAGGTCAAGTTAAACTGACTTTCTCTTGGAAATGAGGCACTTGTCATGTAGTTTCATTTCTGTTTTAGTACATTTCAATTGCGCAACATAGTATCTGATATCAATAAATATACTTCTTGAAAAAAACCCTGACTATGGTCCTTTATTTCTGCATTTAAAAAAAACTGAACCCTTTAAAACACTCAAGGTATTTTGCATCATATGAAAAAAAAAATCCAAAGAAAAATTTAAAAACCTCGCAAATAATCACAAATAATCACGATTAAAAGTCAAAACCTAAATGCATCTCAACATTTCAAGAGTGGCTGACAATACAGATCATTATGATGAAACCTTGCTTGGAAACGACAGGTTGACTTCCTGCCCACATTCAATATATAACTTGAATGTATATAAAAACAAATTTCTCACCATCTTTCTTGAACTTGTGATTAAATTGGCATACTTCATCCTGACATATCATCAACTTATTACACAGCGTTACAGTACCTCCTGCTCACACTCTAAACGTGTAGACTTATAAAAGTGAACCCAAATGTGGGTCACTCTGTTTGTCCCCCGAATGACCGTGTCTTAATTTATCTCGTCCAGTTGTTTACTCAGTAAACTGACCTGCCTATTGATTACCCAGCCAGGTAAAAATCTAGCTACTATAGACTTCGAACAAATAATCCAAATCCGAGACCTTGCAATACAGCTAGGCCTTGTAAATGTACTCTAAAAAAAATCCTGCTGATGATAAATATACTGTCAAGGAGAAGTAATGTTTGGTCACTATCACTATAATGAGCTGACCACTTAAGAAATTAAACCCGGTCTTATGTACTTCTATGTAACCAATCAACACATACGTGCTGAAATCCTGATAAGTCTAATATCAATTCCCTTACATCACACTTCCCATAATGTAAATCAATAACTTACTTATGGTCGGTTGAAGTCTTTCCAGTTGCCCTCAATTTAATTCCGGTACTATGGAAATTATTATAAGGATACCACTCGTGACCTTGATTTTAAAGTATAATTTTACAATTCATTATTGGAGTTTAAAAAATACAACAAATCTTTTTTGAGAATGTAGTTTTTGGTTTAAACGATAACGCAGATTGTTGCTTGTGTGTTTATAACATTTTCTAGATTTAAATTGTCAGTGAAAAGTAAAAGCAGTCTTTTCATCCCTTTAAAATAATCAGGTAATATACAAAACTTTTGGAAATAAATTCTGGAGTTAACTGCTGTATTGTTAAATTTTATTCAGAAATTTCGATTTTTAAATAAAATTGAAAACATTCATTGGAATAAAATATCAAAAGCAGAGAATTATTTATTTAGAAGTAGCTAGTACCCGGTATGTACATAGAGGGTTATTAAAACAAGAGGCTCAGGGGCCTTAACAGTCACATGAGTATAGAACAATCCAGAGCAGAGAGGAGTATTTTTTAAAAAGACAGTAATAATGTATTTTTTCTGCATAATATATAGAATCCTGTCTTATCACCAGAACCCCTGAGATTCTCTGTAATTCCATCTTAGAGATTAACTCCCCCTGAATCTGATTCCTAGCTGTCATCAAATTCTACATCTACACTCAGGTTAAATTTAGCTCATCAACGGAAAATAGCTGGAAATTTTAAACAGAAATTCAAAAAATTGTATTTTTTTTTCCATCAAGGAACACCACTGAAAACTTTTAATTGGTTAAATTAAATACAAAAGTTAATTAATGAATCTGTGTGCAGAGTTGAGTTAGAGATTGGTTACAGTCCCTGAAACGTTCTACTTTCCCACCTGAACGGTGAATGAACGCTGGACGAACAGTGAACGAATGCAGAGCGAACAGTGAGTGAACGATGTGCGAACGCTGAATGCAACTTGGTGAATGATGTGTGAACGGTGAACTTGAGTGAATGCAGAACGCCAACGGAGCGCGAACGTGAGCAGAAAGTGAACAGTGAACGAACGGTGAACGCAAGATGAACGATTTATTCAGAATGCCTCCGATCTTTTCCTTGCATTGAAATTATTCTATAATTTTAATTTCAGGTGCTAAAATATAAATAAACAATAGATAAATAATTAATAAAAACAATTTTTTTCTGCAATACAAATGTTTTAAATCGATATTTTAATAACACGATTTTAATTGCCATAAAACATGTGTATTTGTTACCAACCGCGAGTAGTATAAATATAAAATTAATCTATACTTATATAGTAAATATGCTTATTCTTTTAACTAATAAAATAATGTGGACTGTAGAAGATAAAACAACTACTTATAGAATGAACTAGTGCTAATTGTAACGGGGACCGTTACAGATGTTCCCCAAACGCTCCCCAACTCCCTTTTGGTGCCATATTCCTTGTAAGCTTCATTAAATAAGACAAATTCTATGCATTTGAGACTTTAACAACGTTTACCCAGAAGTGTACCAAGTTCATTCAAATTTAAGCATTGCACGCGTGCGCAAGTAAATGCATGTGCGTAATGACCATTTCATCTTGTCTACACAATTTATATATTTTAATATACTAAATATTAAAGTATTTAATCCAAAAGTATTAAAAAAAATACGCTCATTCAAGTTTTTTTTTATTTTACTCATTTCACGTGCACGTACGTGCATACATGAGCATGGTGACCATACCTTCTTGTAGAAGTCCATTTCATATATCTGTGAGAGAGAATCCCACCCCGTTTGGTTGAAAAGAAGGGAGAGAGAGAAAGTTTAAGCCAATCAGATTGCAGCGCACAAACACGCATGTGTATGCATGTGCATAGTGACCATACTTTCTTGCAGAAGTCCATCATATCTATCTATGTTCCAAATCCCATCCTGTTTGGTTGAAAACCAAGGGAGTTATAGCTATATAAAGTTTCAGCCAATCAGATTGCAGCACACGTGCATGCGCATGCTTTCTTGAAAAGTCTGTTATATCATGCTCTAGACCTTCATAATGTAGGACTATGTTCAAAATTTCAAAGGATTATGACAAGAAACAAGAAAGATATTGAGACTTTAGTTTCAGCCAATCAGAGCGAAGCGCACGTGCATGCGCAAAAGATGTTGCTATGTTGAATATATCACCTTGTCTACGCTACTAATATATCCTTACATTATGAGTTTCAAAACATTTCATCAAAAAATGTAAAAGTTACGGCTATTTCAAGTATATTGGTCATTTCTCGTGTTGCACGTGCGCGCTCTTGCAAGCTGACCCTAAAAAGGTTTTACCTAAGTCGGATGTGTAGTTTACAAGATCACTCGTGGACAAAATTTTCACAGGAAGAAGAAAAATAATAATAATAATAATAATAATAATAATAAGAAACAGAGTAAAAACAATATGTTCCCCAACTTCGTTTGGGGAACATAATTAATTACATTGTACCCGGTTGAAACAACCATACATGTATTTCCGTGACAAGGCAATTCTGAGTAAAATAACAGATTTTTTTTTTTGAATTTACAAATGTCTGTTGACGTATTGCATAAATACAGTCAGATTTTAAAATTCTAATGCAAAATATTAAAAATTTATGTGTCATTTTTATTCTTTAATGATGATTATTTTAGCTAACTTCTACATGTATCTGTAGATATTTCCCGACCGTGATTATACTCGGGACAAGATGATGGAAAGAGGCAATCAATTTATTTGTAATAGATTAAAATTTCAAAACTAAATAAGTTATGTGCTGTCATAGATTTTATTGAACAGAGAAATGTACAAGAAAGAGAGAGAGAGGGATAGAGAGAGGGAGAGAGAGAGGGAGAGAGAGAGAGAGATACCCCCTTCATTCTCAGATATCTGTTGTATCATAAAAATTCTTATTATTTTTCCTAAATATTCCAAGCAGTAAAAGTAATCAATTTTTTAAGATTAACAAATCCATTTGACAGTATTCATCGGCTTTTATTTTCCATCTTCAAGTTCACACGGTTGATCACAGGAAGTCCACGTGCTTGTCCTGTCAATCAAAATCATTCGACATAGTGAGGGTGTGGAAATCACATTTCACCGAACATGCCGAAGGCAAAGAATCGCTTAGTATTTCCAAGAAGCTTTAATATTTTTTTTTATCATTTCTTGATCTGATTTTCGCATTTCTGCAGAAAAAAAATAAATAAATAATGGGAATATATACTTGGAAAGATTAAGTTTGAAATTGAATTTGAAACATATTCACTGCCAATTAAAAATACTACTGTCAACACATGTATATTTTGAAATAATTTGTTTAATGACTGTTTTGATGTTCGTTTTAAGAGTGATTTTCTTGTGTTACAATACACATTAAATATTAATTAAAATATACTGAAAATACTAACTAAGAATTTGATTTCGGAGAAAAGTGTGAGGGGGGTGGGGGGGGGGGAGGGGCTCTTAATCAAACATATATTTAGGTACGGTGAAGGAAGGAATTTTCCGTCTCTAATAATAGACTTAACTTAAAGTAGAAAAATATTCTGATGTATTAAATTTTAAACAGTTGGTCTTTTCTAAAATTTAAAATCACACTATCAATTTAATTAGCTCTAAAGATATTTTATTAAATTTAGGTACGGTGAAGGAAGGAATTTTCCATCTCTAATAATAGACTTAACGTTAAGTAGAAAAAAAATTCTGATGTATTAAATTTTAAACAGTTGGTCTTTTCTAAAATTTAAAATCACACTATCAATTCAATTAACTCTTAAAATATTAAATTAACTGAATTTAATTTACTGTTCATAATTCTCAGACCTACACGTAGTTCTAAAATGTTTTCGTGCATTTTTTTTAAAAATACGTGTAAGAAATATTTTTTTGTGTATTCTTGTCTGGTAAAAGACTTGGATTATTATCCATCCATTAACGCTTTGTTGTCTTTTAAATTACAACAAAATGTTGCCGTGCTTGAAGAATGTGTACATTGCCCTTATTTAAATCTAATATTTTAGCATCGTTCTACATACATGTACATGTAGGTACTTAATGGATTATTTTCCAGGGAAATTTCATTTATAAAGTAACAGCTAAGTTATAATAATATAAATATATAGTAGATACTTTTTGCAATGAAATAATTATTCTTCAAACACGATATCTTAGTTATTTAATTAAAAAACGTGTGAATCCTTACCATGAAAAAGATAAGTCCTTTCACTCCGGAGTTCCGAATGAAAATGAAGACTGAACGATAAGTGAACGGTGCATGAACATAAGTTGAACGCAAAGTAAATGGAACAAAGAGCGAACGGTGAACGTTTTGTGAACACGAGCGCACGGTGAACGCAAAACTGTGAACGGAGAGCGAATGGTAAACGCACGCTGAACGAACGGTGAGCGAACGGAAAAATGGGAAAGTAGAACGTTTCAGGGACTGTAATAGTTAGTGAAATAAACAATTGATAAATACAGTCATTGATGAACTTACAGATTTGGACAGCCTTAATATAGTCAGATAATTTTGTTTTCGTAATGCTCACATTAAATTTTATATAAATGGAATTAATAGGTCACACCTAAATGACAGTTAAGTGTTATTTTTATTATTTTTTATAACCTTAATGGGTTTGTAAAATGATTCTTTGAATTGTGATGTAATCTTTAGGTCATGCAGTACTAATTATAACTTTGACCTAACTGTACTCTGAAGTAAATCACAAAATCATGAATTAGATAATCAATGTTCTACATAATGATTAGGGTATTTTAAAAATAAGAATCTGCAACATTAGACAAACCCGGAACACATCTTTAAATAG